>NW_027671797.1:0-25131 GCF_964165515.1 Mesoplodon bidens | reverse complement strand
ATGTACCACATCTTTATCCATTCGCCTGTCTGTGGGCATTTAGGTTGCTTCCATTACCTGGCTATTGTAAATAGTGCTGCAATGAACATTGTGGTGAATGTGTCTTTGTGATTTATGGTTTTCTCTGGGTATATGCCCAGAAGTGGGATTGCTGGATCCTATGGTAATTCTCTTTTTAGTTTTTTAATGAACCTCCATACTGTTCTCCATAGTGACTGTATCAATGTACATTCCCACCAATAGCGGAATAGGGTTCCTTTTGTCCACACCCTCCCCAGAATTTGTTGTTTGTAGATTATCTGATGATGCCGATTCTAACAGGTGTGAGGTCTTACCTCATTGTAGTTTGATTTGCATTTCTCTAATAATTAGTGATGTTGAGCAGCTTTTCATGTGCGTCTTGGCCATCTCTGTGTCTTCTTTGAAGAAACGTCTATTTAGATCGTCTGCCCATTTTTGTATTGGGTTGTTTGTTTTATTAATATTAAGCTGCATGAGCGGTTTATATATATTGGAGATTAAACCTTTGTCCATTGATTCGTTTGTGAACGTTTTCGCCCATTCTGAGGGTTGTCTTTTTCCATTCCCGTTTTTTTAATAAAGAAAGAAAGAATTCAAAAGAAGCAGAACACTAATGTGCGTGAAATATGCCTCTTGAAACTGTCGTTTTGAAATATGGACGTCTTTTGAATTTTTTGGTCGATATATGACCCCAGGATTTGTTTTCAGGGCAGGTGTCATTTACAGGCCTGTAATGATTTTCAATATCCACTGACCATTAGCGCTGGGATTAAATCTGCTGTTGTGTGAAACGGCCACAAGGTGGCAGCAGTTCTCCCTTACCTTATCTGGTTACTAGGGCAGCAGAGCCTCAATGGAAGTCGCATTCTAGATTGGAATGTAGAACGGAATGTTCCAGGAGAAAGCCCCTCAAGTGTGTCTCACTACTTCTTGTTCGTGTTTTTAATTTAATTTTTTATTTTTTATTACAGCAAGTTTGAGTACAACGTTTAGCTTGTTGTAGGTGTGCAAGAGGTGGTTCTTTTACACATATACATATATCTGTTCTTCCTGGGATCCTTTTCCCATGTACGTTATGACAGAATGTTGAGTAGTCTTCTCTTGGTACTCCGTAGGTCTTTGGTGATTATATATGTCTACTGTGTTTGTATGTCTGTTAACCGCAATATCGTAATGAATTCAATCCTCACACCTTTCCTTTGGTGAACCATAAGTTTGTTTAATGAATCTGTGATTACCCTTCTCCGTGGAAATATCTGCCCTGGTATCAATTTATAGGTAACACCTATAAGTGATATGATATGATATGTGTCTTTCACTTTCTGACTTACTCCAAGTCACGTGATTACCTCTAGACTCATCTACGGTGCTGCAAATGGCATTGTGTCCTTTTTTTCCTTGGCGAATATTCTGTCTTAGTGAGGTCCATTTTCTGCAATGTGATTCCCTGAGGGCTGAGGATTAGCTGACCTGGGCAGCCTGACCCTGCCGGTAAGCCCTCTCCAGGTGTGCCTGGGTTGAGGTCAATATAAACAGCCCTCCTGGCAGCAATAGCCCCTGCAGCTGTGCCTGACTCCATATTCTCTGCCCCGTCAGCAGTCTCGGGGCTGTGCTGGTGGGAGGGTGTGAGGGTCCACGGCTATGTGGGTGGCCCGGTGTGAGTGGGGCTCTGCTGGACTTTCGGCAGGAGTTGCCAGGCTGCCACCTGTAAAGAAGAGGATGTGTCACACATAACTTCCACTGGAATATCTCTCTGGTCTGAGGTGAGTAAGGAAAAAAAGGAGTGGGGGCCGGGACAGGAGGGGTATCTCAGGCAGGGCAATGGAAAGCTTCCAGAAGAGCGCCCGTGGCCAGGACCATCCTGACTGACCTGTAGGCACCAAGTTGGCCTGCGTGCTGTCGCTGTTGTGGCTCCACGGCCCTTCCTCTAGGCTTTCAAGCCCTTGTACATATTCAGGTGTTTCACCTGGGAAGGGTGGGAACTGTTCAGCAGCATCTGGCCTGGGGCTCAGCTCACGTTTACTCACAGAAGCCTCGGCACGGTCTCCCAGCTTTGCAATAAGGACGCTCCTTGCGTGGGCGGGCGGGGCTGCTGGCTGTATGGGAGATGATTCCCCACCTCTGGCCAATTTCAGAATTGTTTACCACTGGAGCAAGTGCCTTGGTAGTGTTTTCCTCTGTATAACTGTTAGGTTCAGTTTTTTTTCTTTTTTGGTTCAAGTTAGATTTTATTCCTCTTTTATGTATTTATAGATATAAGCATGGAAATAATTCATTCTTATAAATACATCAGTGTGAATGGAAGAACTTTTTTTCTGTTTTATTTTTACATTTAATTTTTAAAATTTTGAAATTTAATTTTATTTATTTTTTTATACAGTAGGTTATTATTAGTTATCTATTTTAGGCATAGACATGTATACAGGTCAATCCCAATCTCCCAACTCATCCCACCACCACCACCCCATGGCTTCCCCCACTTTGTGTCCATACGTTTGTTCTCTACCTCTGTGTCTCTATTTCTGCCCTGCAAACCAGTTCATCTGTACCATTTTTCTAGGTTCCACATATAGGCATTAATATACAATATTTGTTTTTCTCTTTCTGACTTACTTCACTCTGTATGACAGTCTCTAGATCCATCAACTTCTCTACAAATGACCCATTTTCATTCCTTTTTATGGCTGAGTAATATTCCATTTTATATATGTACCACATCTTTATCCATTCGCCTGTCTGTGGGCATTTAGGTTGCTTCCATTACCTGGCTATTGTAAATAGTGCTGCAATGAACATTGTGGTGAATGTGTCTTTGAGATTTATGGTTTTCTCTGGGTATATGCCCAGAAGTGGGATTGCTGGATCCTATGGTAATACTATTTTTAGTTTTTTAAAGGAACCTCCATACTGTTCTCCTTAGTGACTGTATCAATTTACATTCCCACCAATAGCGGAAGAGGGTTCCTTTTGTCCACACCCTCCCCAGAATTTGTTCTTTGTAGATTATCTGATGATGCCAATTCTAACAGGTGTGAGGTCTTACCTCATTGTAGTTTCGATTTGCATTTCTCTAATAATTAGTGATGTTGAGCAGCTTTTCATGTGCTTCTTGGCCATCTCTGTGTCTTCTTTGAAGAAACGTCTATTTAGATCTTCTGCCCATTTTTGTATTGTGTTGTTTGTTTTATTAATATTAAGCTGCATGAGCTGTTTATATATATTGGAGATTAAACCTTTGTCCATTGATTCGTTTGTGAACGTTTTCGCCCATTCTGAGGGTTGCCTTTTTCCATTCCCGTTTTTTTAACCAAGAAGGAAAGAAAGCAAAAGAAGCAGAACACTAATGTGCGTGAAATATGCCTCTTGAAACTGTCGTTTTGAAATATGGACGTCTTTTGAATTTTTTGGTCGATATATGACTCCAGGATTTGATTTCAGGGCTGGTGTCATTTACAGGCCTGTAATGATTTGGAATATCCACTGACCATTAGCACTGGGATTCAAGCTGCTGTTGTGTGAAACGGCCACAAGGTGGCAGCAGTTCTCCCTTACCAAATCTGGTTACTAGGGCAGCAGAGCCTCAATGGAAGTCGCGTTCTAGATTGGAATGTAGAACGGAATGTGCCAGGAGAAAGCCCCTCAAGTGTGTCTCTCTACTTCTTGTTCGTGTTTTTAATTTAATTTTTTATTTTTTATTACAGCAAGTTTGAGTACAACGTTTAGCTTGTTGTAGGTGTGCAAGAGGTGGTTCTTTTACACATATACATATGTCTGTTCTTCCTGGGATCCTTTTCCCATGTACGTTATGACAGAATGTTGAGTAGTCTTCTCTTGGTACTCCGTAGGTCTTTGGTGATTATATACGTCTACTGTGTTTGTATATGTCTGTTAACCCCAATATCGTAATGAATTCAATCCTCACACCTTTCCTTTGGTGAACCATAAGTTTGTTTAATGAATCTGTGATTGCCCTTCTCCATGGAAATATCTGCCCTGGTATCAATTTATAGGTAACACCTATAAGTGATATGATATGATATGTGTCTTTCACTTTCTGACTTACTCCAAGTCACGTAATTACCCCTAGACTCATCTACGGTGCTGCAAATGGCATTGTGTCCTTTTTTCGCTTAGCGAATATTCTGTCTTAGCGAGGTCCATTTTCTGCAATGTGATTCTCTGAGGGCTGAGGATTAGCTGACCTGGGCAGCCTGACCCTGCCGGCAAGCCCTCCCCAGGTGTGCCTGGGATGAGGTCAATATAAACAGCACTCCAGGCAGCAATAGCCCCTGCAGGTGTGCATGACTCCATATTCTCTGCCCCGTCAGCAGTCACGGGGCTGTGCTGGTGGGAGGGTGTGAGGGTCCATGGCTTTGTGGGTGGCCCGGTGTGAGTGGGGCTCTGCTGGACTTTCAGCAGGAGTTGCCAGGCTGCCACCTGTAAAGAAGAGGGTGTGTCACCCATAAATTCCACTGGAATATCTCTCCGGGCTGAGGTGAGTAAGGAAAAAAAGGAGTGGGGGCCGGGACAGGAGGGGTATCTCAGGCAGGGCAATGGAAAGCTTCCAGAAGAGCGCCCGTGGCCAGGACCATCCTGACTGACCTGTAGGCACCAAGTTGGCCTGCGTGCTGTCGCTGTTGTGGCTCCACGGCCCTTCCTCTAGGCTTTCAAGCCCTTGTACATATTCAGGTGTTTCACCTGGGAAGGGTGGGAACTGTTCAGCAGCATCTGGCCTGGGGCTCAGCTCACGTTTACTCACAGAAGCCTCGGCACGGTCTCCCAGCTTTGCAATAAGGACGCTCCTTGCGTGGGCAGGCGGGGCTGCTGGCTGTATGGGAGATGATTCCCCACCTCTGGCCAATTTCAGAATTGTTTACCACTGGAGCAAGTGCCTTGGTAGTGTTTTCCTCTGTATAACTGTTAGGTTCAGTTTTTTTTCTTTTTTGGTTCAAGTTAGATTTTATTCCTCTTTTATGTATTTATAGATATAAGCATGGAAATAATTCATTCTTATAAATACATCAGTGTGAATGGAAGAACTTTTTTTCTGTTTTATTTTTACATTTAATTTTTAAAATTTTGAAATTTAATTTTATTTATTTTTTTATACAGTAGGTTATTATTAGTTATCTATTTTAGGCATAGACATGTATACAGGTCAATCCCAATCTCCCAACTCATCCCACCACCACCACCCCATGGCTTCCCCCACTTTGTGTCCATACGTTTGTTCTCTACCTCTGTGTCTCTATTTCTGCCCTGCAAACCAGTTCATCTGTACCATTTTTCTAGGTTCCACATATAGGCATTAATATACAATATTTGTTTTTCTCTTTCTGACTTACTTCACTCTGTATGACAGTCTCTAGATCCATCAACTTCTCTACAAATGACCCATTTTCATTCCTTTTTATGGCTGAGTAATATTCCATTTTATATATGTACCACATCTTTATCCATTCGCCTGTCTGTGGGCATTTAGGTTGCTTCCATTACCTGGCTATTGTAAATAGTGCTGCAATGAACATTGTGGTGAATGTGTCTTTGAGATTTATGGTTTTCTCTGGGTATATGCCCAGAAGTGGGATTGCTGGATCCTATGGTAATACTATTTTTAGTTTTTTAAAGGAACCTCCATACTGTTCTCCTTAGTGACTGTATCAATTTACATTCCCACCAATAGCGGAAGAGGGTTCCTTTTGTCCACACCCTCCCCAGAATTTGTTCTTTGTAGATTATCTGATGATGCCAATTTTAACAGGTGTGAGGTCTTACCTCATTGTAGTTTCGATTTGCATTTCTCTAATAATTAGTGATGTTGAGCAGCTTTTCATGTGCTTCTTGGCCATCTCTGTGTCTTCTTTGAAGAAACGTCTATTTAGATCTTCTGCCCATTTTTGTATTGTGTTGTTTGTTTTATTAATATTAAGCTGCATGAGCTGTTTATATATATTGGAGATTAAACCTTTGTCCATTGATTCGTTTGTGAACGTTTTCGCCCATTCTGAGGGTTGCCTTTTTCCATTCCCGTTTTTTTAACCAAGAAGGAAAGAAAGCAAAAGAAGCAGAACACTAATGTGCGTGAAATATGCCTCTTGAAACTGTCGTTTTGAAATATGGACGTCTTTTGAATGTTTTGGTCGATATATGACCCCAGGATTTCATTTCAGGGCTGGTGTCATTTACAGGCCTGTAATGATTTTGAATATCCGCTGACCATTAGGGCTGGGATTAAAGCTGCTGTTGTGTGAAACGGCCACAAAGTGGCAGCAGTTCTCCCTTACCAAATCTGGTTACTAGGGCAGCAGAGCCTCAATGGAAGTCGCGTTCTAGATTGGAATGTAGAACGGAATGTGCCAGGAGAAAGCCCCTCAAGTGTGTCTCACTACTTCTTGTTCGTGTTTTTCATTTAATTTTTTATTTTTTATTACAGCAAGTTTGAGTACAACGTTTAGCTTGTTGTAGGTGTGCAAGAGGTGGTTCTTTTACACATATACATATGTCTGTTCTTCCTGGGATCCTTTTCCCATGTACGTTATGACAGAATGTTGAGTAGTCTTCTCTTGGTACTCCGTAGGTCTTTGGTGATTATATACGTCTACTGTGTTTGTATATGTCTGTTAACCCCAATATCGTAATGAATTCAATCCTCACACCTTTCCTTTGGTGAACCATAAGTTTGTTTAATGAATCTGTGATTGCCCTTCTCCGTGGAAATATCTGCCCTGGTATCAATTTATAGGTAACACCTATAAGTGATATGATATGATATGTGTCTTTCACTTTCTGACTTACTCCAAGTCACATGATTACCTCGAGACTCATCTACGGTGCTGCAAATGGCATTGTGTCCTTTTTTTCCTTGGCGAATATTCTGTCTTAGCGAGGTCCATTTTCTGCAATGTGATTCCCTGAGGGCTGAGGATTAGCTGACCTGGGCAGCCTGACCCTGCCGGCAAGCCCTCCCCAGGTGTGCCTGGGTTGAGGTCAATATAAACAGCACTCCAGGCAGCAATAGCCCCTGCAGCTGTGCCTGACTCCATATTCTCTGCCCCGTCAGCAGTCTCGGGGCTGTGCTGGTGGGAGGGTGTGAGGGTCCACGGCTTTGTGGGTGGCCCGGTGTGAATGGGGCTCTGCTGGACTTTTGGCAGGCGTTGCCAGGCTGCTACCTGTAAAGAAGAGGATGTGTCACCCATAACTACCACTGGAATATCTCTCCGGGCTGAGGTGAGGAAGGAAAAAAAGGAGCGGGGGCCGGGACACGAGGGGTATCTAAGGCAGGGCAATGGAAAGCTTCCAGAAGAGCTCCCATGGCCAGGACCATACTGGCTGACCTGCAGGCACCAAGTTGGCCTGCGTGCTGTCGCTGGTGTGGCTCCACGGCATTTCCTCTAGGATTTCAAACCCTTGTACATATTCAGGTGTTTCACCTGGGAAGGGTGGGAACAGTTCAGCAGCAGCTGGCCTGGGGCTCAGCTCACGTTTACTCACAGAGGCCTCGGAACGGTCACCCAGCTTTGCAAAAAGGATGCTCCTTGCGTGGGCGGGCGGGGCTGCTGGCTGTATGGAGATGATTCCTCACCTCTGACCAATTTCAGAATTGTTTACCACTGGAGCAAGTGCCTTGGTAGTGTTTTCCTCTGTATAACTGTTAGGTTCAGGTTTTTTTTTCTTTTTTGGTTCAAGTTAGATTTTATTCCTCTTTTATGTATTTATGGATATAAGCATGGAAATAATTCATTCTTATAAATACATCAGTGTGAATGGAAGAACTTTTTTTCTGTTTTATTTTTACATTTTATTTTTAAAAATTTTGAAATTTAATTTTATTTATTTTTTTATACAGTAGGTTGTTATTAGTTATCTATTTTATGCATAAACATGTATACAGGTCAATCCCAATCTCCCAACTCATCCCACCACCACCACCCCATGGCTTACCCCACTTTGTGTCCATACGTTTGTTCTGTACCTCTGTGTCTCTATTTCTGCCCTGCACACCAGTTCATCTGTACCATTTTTCTAGGTTCCACATATAGGCATTAATATACAATATTTGTTTTTCTCTTTCTGACTTACTTCACTCTGTATGACAGTCTCTAGATCCATCAACTTCTCTACAAATGACCCAGTTTCATTCCTTTTTATGGCTGAGTAATATTCCATTTTATATATGTACCACATCTTTATCCATTCGCCTGTCTGTGGGCATTTAGGTTGCTTCCATTACCTGGCTATTGTAAATAGTGCTGCAATGAACATTGTGGTGAATGTGTCTTTGTGATTTATGGTTTTCTCTGGGTATATGCCCAGAAGTGGGATTGCTGGATCCTATGGTAATACTATTTTTAGTTTTTTAAAGGAACCTCCATACTGTTCTCCATAGTGACTGTATCAATTTACATTCCCACCAATAACGGAAGAGGGTTCCTTTTGTCCACACCCTCCCCAGAATTTGTTGTTTGTAGATTATCTGATGATGCCGATTCTAACAGGTGTGAGGTCTTACCTCATTGTAGTTTTGATTTGCATTTCTCTAATAATTAGTGATGTTGAGCAGCTTTTCATGTGCGTCTTGGCCATCTCTGGGTCTTCTTTGAAGAAACGTCTATTTAGATCTTCTGCCCATTTTTGTATTGGGTTGTTTGTTTTATTAAGATTAAGCTGCATGAGCTGTTTATATATATTGGAGATTAAAGCTTTGTCCATTGATTCGTTTGTGAACGTTTTCGCCCATTCCGAGGGTTGCCTTTTTCCATTCCCGTTTTTTTAACAAAGAAAGAAAGAAAGCAAAAGAAGCAGAACACTAATGTGCGTGAAATATGCCTCTTGAAACTGTCGTTTGGAAATATGGACGTCTTTTGAATTTTTTGGTCGATATATGACCCCAGGTTTTGATTTCAGGGCAGGTGTCATTTACAGGCCTGTAATGATTTTGAATATCCACTGACCATTAGCGCTGGGATTAAAGCTGCTGTTGTGTGAAACGGCCACAAGGTGGCAGCAGTTCTCCCTTACCAAATCTGGTTACTAGGGCAGCAGAGCCTCAATGGAAGTCGCGTTCTAGATTGGAATGTAGAACGGAATGTGCCAGGAGAAAGCCCCTCAAGTGTGTCTCTCTACTTCTTGTTCGTGTTTTTAATTTAATTTTTTATTTTTTATTACAGCAAGTTTGAGTACAACGTTTAGCTTGTTGTAGGTGTGCAAGAGGTGGTTCTTTTACACATATACATATGTCTGTTCTTCCTGGGATCCTTTTCCCATGTACGTTATGACAGAATGTTGAGTAGTCTTCTCTTGGTACTCCGTAGGTCTTTGGTGATTATATACGTCTACTGTGTTTGTATATGTCTGTTAACCCCAATATCGTAATGAATTCAATCCTCACACCTTTACTTTGGTGAACCATAAGTTTGTTTAATGAATCTGTGATTGCCCTTCTCCGTGGAAATATCTGCCCTGGTATCAATTTATAGGTAACACCTATAAGTGATATGATATGATATGTGTCTTTCACTTTCTGACTTACTCCAAGTCACGTGATTACCTCGAGACTCATCTACGGTGCTGCAAATGGCATTGTGTCCTTTTTTTCCTTGGCGAATATTCTGTCTTAGCGAGGTCCATTTTCTGCAATGTGATTCCCTGAGGGCTGAGGTTTAGCTGACCTGGGCAGCCTGACCCTGCCGGCAAGCCCTCCCCAGGTGTGCCTGGGTTGAGGTCAATATAAACAGCACTCCAGGCAGCAATAGCCCCTGCAGCTGTGCCTGACTCCATATTCTCTGCCCCGTCAGCAGTCTCGGGGCTGTGCTGGTGGGAGGGTATGAGGGTCCACGGCTTTGTGGGTGGCCCGGTGTGAGTGGGGCTCTGCTGGACTTTCGGCAGGAGTTGCCAGGCTGCCACCTGTAAAGAAGAGGATGTGTCACCCATAACTTCCACTGGAATATCTCTCCGGGCTGAGGTGAGTAAGGAAAAAAAGGAGTGGGGGCCGGGACAGGAGGGGTATCTCAGGCAGGGTAATGGAAAGCTTCCAGAAGAGCGCCCGTGGCCAGGACCATCCTGGCTGACCTGCAGGCACCAAGTTGGCCTGCGTGCTGTCGCTGGTGTGGCTCCACGGCCCTTCCTCTAGGCTTTCAAGCCCTTGTACATATTCAGGTGTTTCACCTGGGAAGGGTTGGAACTGTTCAGCAGCATCTGGCCTGGGGCTCAGCTCACGTTTACTCACAGAGTCCTCGGCACGGTCTCCCAGCTTTGCAATAAGGACGCTCCTTGCGTGGGCGGGCGGGGCTGCTGGCTGTATGGGAGATGATTCCCCACCTCTGACCAATTTCAGAATTGTTTACCACTGGAGCAAGTGCCTTGGTAGTGTTTTCCTCTGTATAACTGTTAGGTTCAGTTTTTTTTTTTTTCTTTTTTGGTTCAAGTTAGATTTTATTGCTCTTTTATGTATTTATAGATATAAGCATGGAAATAATTCATTCTTATAAATACATCAGTGTGAATGGAAGAACTTTTTTTCTGTTTTATTTTTACATTTTATTTTTAAAAATTTTGAAATTTAATTTTATTTATTTTTTTTATACATTAGGTTATTATTAGTTTTCTATTTTATGCATAGACATGTATACAGGTCAATCCCAATCTCCCAACTCATCCCACCACCACCACCCCATGGCTTCCCCCACTTTGTGTCCATACGTTTGTTCTCTACCTCTGTGTCTCTATTTCTGCCCTGCAAACCAGTTCATCTGTACCATTTTTCTAGGTTCCACATATAGGCATTAATATACAATATTTGTTTTTCTCTTTCTGACTTACTTCACTCTGTATGACAGTCTCTAGATCCATCAACTTCTCTACAAATGACCCAGTTTCATTCCTTTTTATGGCTGAGTAATATTCCATTTTATATATGTACCACATCTTTATCCATTCGTCTGTCTGTGGGCATTTAGGTTGCTTCCATTACCTGGCTATTGTAAATAGTGCTGCAATGAACATTGTGGTGAATGTGTCTTTGTGATTTATGGTTTTCTCTGGGTATATGCCCAGAAGTGGGATTGCTGGATCCTATGGTAATACTATTTTTAGTTTTTTAAAGGAACCTCCATACTGTTCTCCTTAGTGACTGTATCAATTTACATTCCCACCAATAGCGGAAGAGGGTTCCTTTTGTCCACAACCTCCCCAGAATTTGTTCTTTGTAGATTATCTGATGATGCCAATTCTAACAGGTGTGAGGTCTTACCTCATTGTAGTTTCGATTTGCATTTCTCTAATAATTAGTGATGTTGAGCAGCTTTTCATGTGCATCTTGGCCATCTCTGTGTCTTCTTTGAAGAAACGTCTATTTAGATCTTCTGCCCATTTTTGTATTGGGTTGTTTGTTTTATTAATATTAAGCTGCATGAGCTGTTTATATATATTGGAGATTAAACCTTTGTCCATTGATTCGTTTGTGAACGTTTTCGCCCATTCTGAGGGTTGCCTTTTTCCATTCCCGTTTTTTTAACAAAGAAAGAAAGAAAGCAAAAGAAGCAGAACACTAATGTGCGTGAAATATGCCTCTTGAAACTGTCGTTTTGAAATATGGACGTCTTTTGAATTTTTTGGTCGATATATGACCCCAGGATTTGATTTCAGGGCAGGTGTCATTTACAGGCCTGTAATGATTTTGAATATCCACTGACCATTAGCGCTGGGATTAAAGCTGCTGTTGTGTGAAACGGCCACAAGGTGGCAGCAGTTCTCCCTTACCAAATCTGGTTACTAGGGCACCAGAGCCTCAATGGAAGTCGCGTTCTAGATTGGAATGTAGAACGGAATGTGCCAGGAGAAAGCCCCTCAAGTGTGTCTCTCTACTTCTTGTTCGTGTTTTTAATTTAATTTTTTATTTTTTATTACAGCAAGTTTGATTACAACGTTTAGCTTGTTGTAGGTGTGCAAGAGGTGGTTCTTTTACACATATACATATGTCTGTTCTTCCTGGGATCCTTTTCCCATGTACGTTATGACAGAATGTTGAGTAGTCTTCTCTTGGTACTCCGTATGTCTTTGGTGATTATATACGTCTACTGTGTTTGTATATGTCTGTTAACCCCAATATCGTAATGAATTCAATCCTCACACCTTTACTTTGGTGAACCATAAGTTTGTTTAATGAATCTGTGATTGCCCTTCTCCGTGGAAATATCTGCCCTGGTATCAATTTATAGGTAACACCTATAAGTGATATGATATGATATGTGTCTTTCACTTTCTGACTTACTCCGAGTAACGTGATTACCGCTAGACTCATCTACGGTGCTGCAAATGGCATTGTGTCCTTTTTTTCTTTGGCGAATATTCTGTCTTAGCGATGTCCATTTTCTGCAATGTGATTCCCTGAGGGCTGAGGATTAGCTGACCTGGGCAGCCTGACCCTGCCGGCAAGCCCTCCCCAGGTGTGCCTGGGATGAGGTCAATATAAACAGCACTCCAGGCAGCAATAGCCCCTGCAGCTGTGCCTGACTCCATATTCTCTGCCCCGTCAGCAGTCACGGGGCTGTGCTGGTGGGAGGGTGTGAGGGTCCATGGCTTTGTGGGTGGCCCGGTGTGAGTTGGGCTCTGCTGGACTTTCAGCAGGAGTTGCCAGGCTGCCACCTGTAAAGAAGAGGGTGTGTCACCGATAACTTCCACTGGAATATCTCTCCGGGCTGAGGTGAGTAAGGAAAAAAAGGAGTGGGGGCCGGGACAGGAGGGGTATCTCAGGCAGGGTAATGGAAAGCTTCCAGAAGAGCGCCCGTGGCCAGGACCATCCTGGCTGACCTGCAGGCACCAAGTTGGCCTGCGTGCTGTCGCTGGTGTGGCTCCACGGCCCTTCCTCTAGGCTTTCAAGCCCTTGTACATATTCAGGTGTTTCACCTGGGAAGGGTGGGAACTGTTCAGCAGCATCTGGCCTGGGGCTCACCTCACGTTTACTCACAGAGTCCTCGGCACGGTCTCCCAGCTTTGCAATAAGGACGCTCTTTGCGTGGGCGGGCTGGGCTGCTGGCTGTATGGGAGATGATTCCCCACCTCTGACCAATTTCAGAATTGTTTACCACTGGAGCAAGTGGCTTGGTAGTGTTTTCCTCTGTATAACTGTTAGGTTCAGTTTTTTTTTTTTCTTTTTTGGTTCAAGTTAGATTTTATTGCTCTTTTATGTATTTATAGATATAAGCATGGAAATAATTCATTCTTATAAATACATCAGTGTGAATGGAAGAACTTTTTTTCTGTTTTATATTTACATTTTATTTTTAAAAATTTTGAAATTTAATTTTATTTATTTTTTTTATACATTAGGTTATTATTAGTTTTCTATTTTATGCATAGACATGTATACAGGTCAATCCCAATCTCCCAACTCATCCCACCACCACCACCCCATGGCTTCCCCCACTTTGTGTCCATACCTTTGTTCTCTACCTCTGTGTCTCTATTTCTGCCCTGCAAACCAGTTCATCTGTACCATTTTTCTAGGTTCCACATATAGGCATTAATATACAATATTTGTTTTTCTCTTTCTGACTTACTTCACTCTGTATGACAGTCTCTAGATCCATCAACTTCTCTACAAATGACCCAGTTTCATTCCTTTTTATGGCTGAGTAATATTCCATTTTATATATGTACCACATCTTTATCCATTCGTCTGTCTGTGGGCATTTAGGTTGCTTCCATTACCTGGCTATTGTAAATAGTGCTGCAATGAACATTGTGGTGAATGTGTCTTTGTGATTTATGGTTTTCTCTGGGTATATGCCCAGAAGTAGGATTGCTGGATCCTATGGTAATTCTCTTTTTAGTTTTTTAAAGGAACCTCCATACTGTTCTCCATAGTGACTGTATCAATTTACATTCCCACCAATAGCGGAAGAGGGTTCCTTTTGTCCACACCCTCCCCAGAATTTGTTGTTTGTAGATTATCTGATGATGCCGATTCTAACAGGTGTGAGGTCTTACCTCATTGTAGTTTCGATTTGCATTTCTCTAATAATTAGTGATGTTGAGCAGCTTTTCATGTGCATCTTGGCCATCTCTGTGTCTTCTTTGAAGAAACGTCTATTTAGATCTTCTGCCCATTTTTGTATTGTGTTGTTTGTTTTATTAATATTAAGCTGCATGAGCTGTTTATATATATTGGAGATTAAACCTTTGTCCATTGATTCGTTTGTGAACGTTTTCGCCCATTCTGAGGGTTGCCTTTTTCCATTCCCGTTTTTTTAACAAAGAAAGAAAGAAAGCAAAAGAAGCAGAACACTAATGTGCGTGAAATATGCCTCTTGAAACTGTCGTTTTGAAATATGGACGTCTTTTGAATTTTTTGTTCGATATATCACCCCAGGATTTGATTTCAGGGCAGGTGTCATTTACAGGCCTGTAATGATTTGGAATATCCACTGACCATTAGCGCTGGGATTAAAGCTGCTGTTGTGTGAAACGGCCACAAGGTGGCAGCAGTTCTCCCTTACCAAATCTGGTTACTAGGGCAGCAGAGCCTCAATGGAAGTCGCGTTCTAGATTGGAATGTAGAACGGAATGTGCCAGGAGAAAGCCCCTCAAGTGTGTCTCTCTACTTCTTGTTCGTGTTTTTAATTTAATTTTTTATTTTTTATTACAGCAAGTTTGAGTACAACGTTTAGCTTGTTGTAGGTGTGCAAGAGGTGGTTCTTTTACACATATACATATGTCTGTTCTTCCTGGGATCCTTTTCCCATGTACGTTATGACAGAATGTTGAGTAGTCTTCTCTTGGTACTCCGTAGGTCTTTGGTGATTATATACGTCTACTGTGTTTGTATATGTCTGTTAACCCCAATATCGTAATGAATTCAATCCTCACACCTTTCCTTTGGTGAACCATAAGTCTGTTTAATGAATCTGTGATTGCCCTTCTCCATGGAAATATCTGCCCTGGTATCAATTTATAGGTAACACCTATAAGTGATATGATATGATATGTGTCTTTCACTTTCTGACTTACTCCAAGTCACGTGATTACCCCTAGACTCATCTACGGTGCTGCAAATGGCATTGTGTCCTTTTTTCGCTTGGCGAATATTCTGTCTTAGCGAGGTCCATTTTCTGCAATGTGATTCTCTGAGGGCTGAGGATTAGCTGACCTGGGCAGCCTGACCCTGCCGGCAAGCCCTCCCCAGGTGTGCCTGGGATGAGGTCAATATAAACAGCACTCCAGGCAGCAATAGCCCCTGCAGCTGTGCCTGACTCCATATTCTCTGCCCCGTCAGCAGTCACGGGGCTGTGCTGGTGTGAGGGTGTGAGGGTCCATGGCTTTGTGGGTGGCCCGGTGTGAGTGGGGCTCTGCTGGACTTTCAGCAGGAGTTGCCAGGCTGCCACCTGTAAAGAAGAGGGTGTGTCACCCATAACTTCCACTGGAATATCTCTCCGGGCTGAGTTGAGTAAGGAAAAAAAGGAGTGGGGGCCGGGACAGGAGGGGTATCTCAGGCAGGGTAATGGAAAGCTTCCAGAAGAGCGCCCGTGGCCAGGACCATCCTGGCTGACCTGCAGGCACCAAGTTGGCCTGCGTGCTGTCGCTGGTGTGGCTCCACGGCCCTTCCTCTAGGCTTTCAAGCCCTTGTACATATTCAGGTGTTTCACCTGGGAAGGGTTGGAACTGTTCAGCAGCATCTGGCCTGGGGCTCAGCTCACGTTTACTCACAGAGTCCTCGGCACGGTCTCCCAGCTTTGCAATAAGGACGCTCCTTGCGTGGGCGGGCGGGGCTGCTGGCTGTATGGGAGATGATTCCCCACCTCTGACCAATTTCAGAATTGTTTACCACTTGAGCAAGTGCCTTGGTAGTGTTTTCCTCTGTATAACTGTTAGGTTCAGTTTTTTTTTTTCTTTTTTGGTTCAAGTTAGATTTTATTGCTCTTTTATGTATTTATAGATATAAGCATGGAAATAATTCATTCTTATAAATACATCAGTGTGAATGGAAGAACTTTTTTTCTGTTTTATTTTTACATTTTATTTTTAAAAATTTTGAAATTTAATTTTATTTATTTTTTTTATACATTAGGTTATTACTAGTTTTCTATTTTATGCATAGACATGTATACAGGTCAATCCCAATCTCCAAACTCATCCCACCACCACCACCCCTTGGCTTCCCCCACTTTGTGTCCATACGTTTGTTCTCTACCTCTGGGTCTCTATTTCTGCCCTGCAAACCAGTTCATCTGTACCATTTTTCTAGGTTCCACATATAGGCATTAATATAGAATATTTGTTTTTCTCTTTCTGACTTACTTCACTCTGTATGACAGTCTCTAGATCCATCAACTTCTCTACAAATGACCCAGTTTCATTCCTTTTTATGGCTGAGTAATATTCCATTTTATATATGTACCACATCTTTATCCATTCGCCTGTCTGTGGGCATTTAGGTTGCTTCCATTACCTGGCTATTGTAAATAGTGCTGCAATGAACATTGTGGTGAATGTGTCTTTGTGATTTATGGTTTTCTCTGGGTATATGCCCAGAAGTAGGATTGCTGGATCCTATGGTAATTCTCTTTTTAGTTTTTTAAAGGAACCTCCATACTGTTCTCCATAGTGAATGTATCAATTTACATTCCCACCAATAGCGGAAGAGGGTTCCTTTTGTCCACACCCTCCCCAGAATTTGTTGTTTGTAGATTATCTGAGGATGCCGATTCTAACAGGTGTGAGGTCTTACCTCTTTGTAGTTTTGATTTGCATTTCTCTAATAATTAGTGATGTTGAGGAGCTTTTCATGTGCGTCTTGGCCATCTCCGTGTCTTCTTTGAAGAAACGTCTATTTAGATCTTCTGCCCATTTTTGTATTGGGTTGTTTGTTTTATTAATATTAAGCTGCATTAGCTGTTTATATATATTGGAGATTAAACCTTTGTCCATTGATTCGTTTGTGAACGTTTTCGCCCATTCTGAGGGTTGCCTTTTTCCATTCCCGTTTTTTTAACAAAGAAAGAAAGAAAGCAAAAGAAGCAGAACACTAATGTGCGTGAAATATGCCTCTTGAAACTGTCGTTTTGAAATATGGACGTCTTTTGAATTTTTTCGTCGATATATGACCCCAGGATTTGTTTTCAGGGCAGGTGTCATTTACGGGCCTGTAATGATTTTGAATATCCACTGACCATTAGTGCTGGGATTAAAGCTGCTGTTGTGTGAAACGGCCACATGGTGGCAGCAGTTCTCCCTTACCAAATCTGGTTACTAGGGCAGCAGAGCCTCAATGGAAGTCGCGTTCTAGATTGGAATGTAGAACGGAATGTGCCAGGAGAAAGCCCCTCAAGTGTGTCTCACTACTTCTTGTTCGTGTTTTTCATTTAATTTTTTATTTTTTATTACAGCAAGTTTGAGTACAACGTTTAGCTTGTTGTAGGTGTGCAAGAGGTGGTTCTTTTACACATATACATATGTCTGTTCTTCCTGGGATCCTTTTCCCATGTACGTTATGACAGAATGTTGAGTAGTCTTCTCTTGGTACTCCGTAGGTCTTTGGTGATTATATACGTCTACTGTGTTTGTATATGTCTGTTAACCCCAATATCGTAATGAATTCAATCCTCACACCTTTCCTTTGGTGAACCATAAGTTTGTTTAATGAATCTGTGATTGCCCTTCTCCGTGGAAATATCTGCCCTGGTATCAATTTATAGGTAACACCTATAAGTGATATGATATGATATGTGTCTTTCACTTTCTGACTTACTCCAAGTCACGTGATTACCTCGAGACTCATCTACGGTGCTGCAAATGGCATTGTGTCCTTTTTTTCCTTGGCGAATATTCTGTCTTAGCGAGGTCCATTTTCTGCAATGTGATTCCCTGAGGGCTGAGGATTAGCTGACCTGGGCAGCCTGACCCTGCCGGCAAGCCCTCCCCAGGTGTGCCTGGGTTGAGGTCAATATAAACAGCACTCCAGGCAGCAATAGCCCCTGCAGCTGTGCCTGACTCCATATTCTCTGCCCCGTCAGCAGTCTCGGGGCTGTGCTGGTGGGAGGGTGTGAGGGTCCACGGCTTTGTGGGTGGCCCGGTGTGAATGGGGCTCTGCTGGACTTTTGGCAGGCGTTGCCAGGCTGCTACCTGTAAAGAAGAGGATGTGTCACCCATAACTACCACTGGAATATCTCTCCGGGCTGAGGTGAGGAAGGAAAAAAAGGAGCGGGGGCCGGGACACGAGGGGTATCTAAGGCAGGGCAATGGAAAGCTTCCAGAAGAGCTCCCGTGGCCAGGACCATACTGGCTGACCTGCAGGCACCAAGTTGGCCTGCGTGCTGTCGCTGGTGTGGCTCCACGGCATTTCCTCTAGGATTTCAAACCCTTGTACATATTCAGGTGTTTCACCTGGGAAGGGTGGGAACAGTTCAGCAGCAGCTGGCCTGGGGCTCAGCTCACGTTTACTCACAGAGGCCTCGGAACGGTCACCCAGCTTTGCAAAAAGGATGCTCCTTGCGTGGGCGGGCGGGGCTGCTGGCTGTATGGAGATGATTCCTCACCTCTGACCAATTTCAGAATTGTTTACCACTGGAGCAAGTGCCTTGGTAGTGTTTTCCTCTGTATAACTGTTAGGTTCAGGTTTTTTTTTCTTTTTTGGTTCAAGTTAGATTTTATTCCTCTTTTATGTATTTATGGATATAAGCATGGAAATAATTCATTCTTATAAATACATCAGTGTGAATGGAAGAACTTTTTTTCTGTTTTATTTTTACATTTTATTTTTAAAAATTTTGAAATTTAATTTTATTTATTTTTTTATACAGTAGGTTGTTATTAGTTATCTATTTTATGCATAAACATGTATACAGGTCAATCCCAATCTCCCAACTCATCCCACCACCACCACCCCATGGCTTACCCCACTTTGTGTCCATACGTTTGTTCTGTACCTCTGTGTCTCTATTTCTGCCCTGCACACCAGTTCATCTGTACCATTTTTCTAGGTTCCACATATAGGCATTAATATACAATATTTGTTTTTCTCTTTCTGACTTACTTCACTCTGTATGACAGTCTCTAGATCCATGAACTTCTCTACAAATGACCCAGTTTCATTCCTTTTTATGGCTGAGTAATATTCCATTTTATATATGTACCACATCTTTATCCATTCGCCTGTCTGTGGGCATTTAGGTTGCTTCCATTACCTGGCTATTGTAAATAGTGCTGCAATGAACATTGTGGTGAATGTGTCTTTGTGATTTATGGTTTTCTCTGGGTATATGCCCAGAAGTGGGATTGCTGGATCCTATGGTAATTCTCTTTTTAGTTTTTTAAAGGAACCTCCATACTGTTCTCCATAGTGACTGTATCAATTTACATTCCCACCAATAGCGGAAGAGGGTTCCTTTTGTCCACACCCTCCCCAGAATTTGTTGTTTGTAGATTATCTGATGATGCCGATTCTAACAGGTGTGAGGTCTTACCTCATTGTAGTTTTGATTTGCATTTCTCTAATAATTAGTGATGTTGAGCAGCTTTTCATGTGCGTCTTGGCCATCTCTGGGTCTTCTTTGAAGAAACGTCTATTTAGATCTTCTGCCCATTTTTGTATTGGGTTGTTTGTTTTATTAAGATTAAGCTGCATGAGCTGTTTATATATATTGGAGATTAAAGCTTTGTCCATTGATTCGTTTGTGAACGTTTTCGCCCATTCCGAGGGTTGCCTTTTTCCATTCCCGTTTTTTTAACAAAGAAAGAAAGAAAGCAAAAGAAGCAGAACACTAATGTGCGTGAAATATGCCTCTTGAAACTGTCGTTTGGAAATATGGACGTCTTTTGAATTTTTTGGTCGATATATGACCCCAGGTTTTGATTTCAGGGCAGGTGTCATTTACAGGCCTGTAATGATTTTGAATATCCACTGACCATTAGCGCTGGGATTAAAGCTGCTGTTGTGTGAAACGGCCACAAGGTGGCAGCAGTTCTCCCTTACCAAATCTGGTTACTAGGGCAGCAGAGCCTCAATGGAAGTCGCGTTCTAGATTGGAATGTAGAACGGAATGTGCCAGGAGAAAGACCCTCAAGTGTGTCTCTCTACTTCTTGTTCGTGTTTTTAATTTAATTTTTTATTTTTTATTACAGCAAGTTTGAGTACAACGTTTAGCTTGTTGTAGGTGTGCAAGAGGTGGTTCTTTTACACATATACATATGTCTGTTCTTCCTGGGATCCTTTTCCCATGTACGTTATGACAGAATGTTGAGTAGTCTTCTCTTGGTACTCCGTAGGTCTTTGGTGATTATATACGTCTACTGTGTTTGTATATGTCTGTTAACCCCAATATCGTAATGAATTCAATCCTCACACCTTTACTTTGGTGAACCATAAGTTTGTTTAATGAATCTGTGATTGCCCTTCTCCGTGGAAATATCTGCCCTGGTATCAATTTATAGGTAACACCTATAAGTGATATGATATGATATGTGTCTTTCACTTTCTGACTTACTCCAAGTCACGTGATTACCTCGAGACTCATCTACGGTGCTGCAAATGGCATTGTGTCCTTTTTTTCCTTGGCGAATATTCTGTCTTAGCGAGGTCCATTTTCTGCAATGTGATTCCCTGAGGGCTGAGGTTTAGCTGACCTGGGCAGCCTGACCCTGCCGGCAAGCCCTCCCCAGGTGTGCCTGGGTTGAGGTCAATATAAACAGCACTCCAGGCAGCAATAGCCCCTGCAGCTGTGCCTGACTCCATATTCTCTGCCCCGTCAGCAGTCTCGGGGCTGTGCTGGTGGGAGGGTATGAGGGTCCACGGCTTTGTGGGTGGCCCGGTGTGAGTGGGGCTCTGCTGGACTTTCGGCAGGAGTTGCCAGGCTGCCACCTGTAAAGAAGAGGATGTGTCACCCATAACTTCCACTGGAATATCTCTCCGGGCTGAGGTGAGTAAGGAAAAAAAGGAGTGGGGGCCGGGACAGGAGGGGTATCTCAGGCAGGGTAATGGAAAGCTTCCAGAAGAGCGCCCGTGGCCAGGACCATCCTGGCTGACCTGCAGGCACCAAGTTGGCCTGCGTGCTGTCGCTGGTGTGGCTCCACGGCCCTTCCTCTAGGCTTTCAAGCCCTTGTACATATTCAGGTGTTTCACCTGGGAAGGGTTGGAACTGTTCAGCAGCATCTGGCCTGGGGCTCAGCTCACGTTTACTCACAGAGTCCTCGGCACGGTCTCCCAGCTTTGCAATAAGGACGCTCCTTGCGTGGGCGGGCGGGGCTGCTGGCTGTATGGGAGATGATTCCCCACCTCTGACCAATTTCAGAATTGTTTACCACTGGAGCAAGTGCCTTGGTAGTGTTTTCCTCTGTATAACTGTTAGGTTCAGTTTTTTTTTTTTCTTTTTTGGTTCAAGTTAGATTTTATTGCTCTTTTATGTATTTATAGATATAAGCATGGAAATAATTCATTCTTATAAATACATCAGTGTGAATGGAAGAACTTTTTTTCTGTTTTATTTTTACATTTTATTTTTAAAAATTTTGAAATTTAATTTTATTTATTTTTTTTATACATTAGGTTATTATTAGTTTTCTATTTTATGCATAGACATGTATACAGGTCAATCCCAATCTCCCAACTCATCCCACCACCACCACCCCATGGCTTCCCCCACTTTGTGTCCATACGTTTGTTCTCTACCTCTGTGTCTCTATTTCTGCCCTGCAAACCAGTTCATCTGTACCATTTTTCTAGGTTCCACATATAGGCATTAATATACAATATTTGTTTTTCTCTTTCTGACTTACTTCACTCTGTATGACAGTCTCTAGATCCATCAACTTCTCTACAAATGACCCAGTTTCATTCCTTTTTATGGCTGAGTAATATTCCATTTTATATATGTACCACATCTTTATCCATTCGCCTGTCTGTGGGCATTTAGGTTGCTTCCATTACCTGGCTATTGTAAATAGTGCTGCAATGAACATTGTGGTGAATGTGTCTTTGTGATTTATGGTTTTCTCTGGGTATATGCCCAGAAGTAGGATTGCTGGATCCTATGGTAATTCTCTTTTTAGTTTTTTAAAGGAACCTCCATACTGTTCTCCATAGTGAATGTATCAATTTACATTCCCACCAATAGCGGAATAGGGTTCCTTTTGTCCACACCCTCCCCAGAATTTGTTGTTTGTAGATTATCTGAGGATGCCGATTCTAACAGGTGTGAGGTCTTACCTCTTTGTAGTTTTGATTTGCATTTCTCTAATAATTAGTGATGTTGAGGAGCTTTTCATGTGCGTCTTGGCCATCTCCGTGTCTTCTTTGAAGAAACGTCTATTTAGATCTTCTGCCCATTTTTGTATTGGGTTGTTTGTTTTATTAATATTAAGCTGCATTAGCTGTTTATATATATTGGAGATTAAACCTTTGTCCATTGATTCGTTTGTGAACGTTTTCGCCCATTCTGAGGGTTGCCTTTTTCCATTCCCGTTTTTTTAACAAAGAAAGAAAGAAAGCAAAAGAAGCAGAACACTAATGTGCGTGAAATATGCCTCTTGAAACTGTCGTTTTGAAATATGGACGTCTTTTGAATTTTTTCGTCGATATATGACCCCAGGATTTGTTTTCAGGGCAGGTGTCATTTACGGGCCTGTAATGATTTTGAATATCCACTGACCATTAGTGCTGGGATTAAAGCTGCTGTTGTGTGAAACGGCCACATGGTGGCAGCAGTTCTCCCTTACCAAATCTGGTTACTAGGGCAGCAGAGCCTCAATGGAAGTCGCGTTCTAGATTGGAATGTAGAACGGAATGTGCCAGGAGAAAGCCCCTCAAGTGTGTCTCACTACTTCTTGTTCGTGTTTTTCATTTAATTTTTTATTTTTTATTACAGCAAGTTTGAGTACAACGTTTAGCTTGTTGTAGGTGTGCAAGAGGTGGTTCTTTTACACATATACATATGTCTGTTCTTCCTGGGATCCTTTTCCCATGTACGTTATGACAGAATGTTGAGTAGTCTTCTCTTGGTACTCCGTAGGTCTTTGGTGATTATATACGTCTACTGTGTTTGTATATGTCTGTTAACCCCAATATCGTAATGAATTCAATCCTCACACCTTTCCTTTGGTGAACCATAAGTTTGTTTAATGAATCTGTGATTGCCCTTCTCCGTGGAAATATCTGCCCTGGTATCAATTTATAGGTAACACCTATAAGTGATATGATATGATATGTGTCTTTCACTTTCTGACTTACTCCAAGTCACGTGATTACCTCGAGACTCATCTACGGTGCTGCAAATGGCATTGTGTCCTTTTTTTCCTTGGCGAATATTCTGTCTTAGCGAGGTCCATTTTCTGCAATGTGATTCCCTGAGGGCTGAGGATTAGCTGACCTGGGCAGCCTGACCCTGCCGGCAAGCCCTCCCCAGGTGTGCCTGGGTTGAGGTCAATATAAACAGCACTCCAGGCAGCAATAGCCCCTGCAGCTGTGCCTGACTCCATATTCTCTGCCCCGTCAGCAGTCTCGGGGCTGTGCTGGTGGGAGGGTGTGAGGGTCCACGGCTTTGTGGGTGGCCCGGTGTGAATGGGGCTCTGCTGGACTTTTGGCAGGCGTTGCCAGGCTGCTACCTGTAAAGAAGAGGATGTGTCACCCATAACTACCACTGGAATATCTCTCCGGGCTGAGGTGAGGAAGGAAAAAAAGGAGCGGGGGCCGGGACACGAGGGGTATCTAAGGCAGGGCAATGGAAAGCTTCCAGAAGAGCTCCCGTGGCCAGGACCATACTGGCTGACCTGCAGGCACCAAGTTGGCCTGCGTGCTGTCGCTGGTGTGGCTCCACGGCATTTCCTCTAGGATTTCAAACCCTTGTACATATTCAGGTGTTTCACCTGGGAAGGGTGGGAACAGTTCAGCAGCAGCTGGCCTGGGGCTCAGCTCACGTTTACTCACAGAGGCCTCGGAACGGTCACCCAGCTTTGCAAAAAGGATGCTCCTTGCGTGGGCGGGCGGGGCTGCTGGCTGTATGGAGATGATTCCTCACCTCTGACCAATTTCAGAATTGTTTACCACTGGAGCAAGTGCCTTGGTAGTGTTTTCCTCTGTATAACTGTTAGGTTCAGGTTTTTTTTTCTTTTTTGGTTCAAGTTAGATTTTATTCCTCTTTTATGTATTTATGGATATAAGCATGGAAATAATTCATTCTTATAAATACATCAGTGTGAATGGAAGAACTTTTTTTCTGTTTTATTTTTACATTTTATTTTTAAAAATTTTGAAATTTAATTTTATTTATTTTTTTATACAGTAGGTTGTTATTAGTTATCTATTTTATGCATAAACATGTATACAGGTCAATCCCAATCTCCCAACTCATCCCACCACCACCACCCCATGGCTTACCCCACTTTGTGTCCATACGTTTGTTCTGTACCTCTGTGTCTCTATTTCTGCCCTGCACACCAGTTCATCTGTACCATTTTTCTAGGTTCCACATATAGGCATTAATATACAATATTTGTTTTTCTCTTTCTGACTTACTTCACTCTGTATGACAGTCTCTAGATCCATGAACTTCTCTACAAATGACCCAGTTTCATTCCTTTTTATGGCTGAGTAATATTCCATTTTATATATGTACCACATCTTTATCCATTCGCCTGTCTGTGGGCATTTAGGTTGCTTCCATTACCTGGCTATTGTAAATAGTGCTGCAATGAACATTGTGGTGAATGTGTCTTTGTGATTTATGGTTTTCTCTGGGTATATGCCCAGAAGTGGGATTGCTGGATCCTATGGTAATTCTCTTTTTAGTTTTTTAAAGGAACCTCCATACTGTTCTCCATAGTGACTGTATCAATTTACATTCCCACCAATAGCGGAAGAGGGTTCCTTTTGTCCACACCCTCCCCAGAATTTGTTGTTTGTAGATTATCTGATGATGCCGATTCTAACAGGTGTGAGGTCTTACCTCATTGTAGTTTTGATTTGCATTTCTCTAATAATTAGTGATGTTGAGCAGCTTTTCATGTGCGTCTTGGCCATCTCTGGGTCTTCTTTGAAGAAACGTCTATTTAGATCTTCTGCCCATTTTTGTATTGGGTTGTTTGTTTTATTAAGATTAAGCTGCATGAGCTGTTTATATATATTGG